>NW_028242079.1:0-36519 GCF_964263255.1 Lissotriton vulgaris | reverse complement strand
CATGAAAATCACTTTAAACATGCTAATTTTAGCTCTAACACTGATGATCCACCTACAAATGTGAACTGACGTTCAAAAATAAAACATTTGAAAACGGACCATTTTCCACATTTCTGAAGCATGACGTAATGGGGGGGTGTTATCTCTTTTGTCGAAAATCAGCCGTTTTTGCTCGAACATTAAATGCCTCCAAATGGTATTTAATTAACTTCCCGGGGTGAAGAAACCCTTTTTGAGAACTCAGAGTGAGTAAATTGGCCATTTTCATGCACTTTTAACCATTCCATAAATCTTGTGTTTGGGCCCCTGGAAGCATGAAAATCACTTTAAACATGCTAATTTTAGCTCTAACACTGATGATCCACCTACAAATGTGAACTGACGTTCAAAAATAAAACATTTGAAAACGGACCATTTTCCACATTTCTGAAGCATGACGTAATGGGGGGGTGTTATCTCTTTTGTCGAAAATCAGCCGTTTTTGCTCGAACATTAAATGCCTCCAAATGGTATTTAATTAACTTCCCGAGCCCCTGGAAGCATGAAAATCACTTTAAACATGCTAATTTTAGCTCTAACACTGATGATCCACCTACAAATGTGAACTGACGTTCAAAAATAAAACATTTGAAAATGGACCATTTTCCACATTTCTGAAGCATGACGTAATGGGGGGTGTTATCTCTTTTGTCGAAAATCAGCCGTTTTTGCTCGAACATTAAATGCCTCCAAATGGTATTTAATTAACTTCCCGAGCCCCTGGAAGCATGAAAATCACTTTAAACATGCTAATTTTAGCTCTAACACTGATGATCCACCTACAAATGTGAACTGACGTTCAAAAATAAAACATTTGAAAACGGACCATTTTCCACATTTCTGAAGCATGACGTAATGGGGGGGTGTTATCTCTTTTGTCGAAAATCAGCCGTTTTTGCTCGAACATTAAATGCCTCCAAATGGTATTTAATTAACTTCCCGAGCCCCTGGAAGCATGAAAATCACTTTAAACATGCCAATTTTAGCTCTAACACTGATGATCCACCTACAAATGTGAACTGACGTTCAAAAATAAAACATTTGAAAACGGACCATTTTCCACATTTCTGAAGCATGACGTAATGGGGGGGTGTTATCTCTTTTGTCGAAAATCACCGTTTTTGCTCGAACATTAAATGCCTCCAAATGGTATTTAATTAACTTCCCGAGCCCCTGGAAGTATGAAAATCACTTTAAACATGCTAATTTTAGCTCTAACACTGATGATCCACCTACAAATGTGAACTGACGTTCAAAAATAAAACATTTGAAAACGGACCATTTTCCACATTTCTGAAGCATGACGAATGGGGGGGTGTTATCTCTTTTGTCGAAAATCAGCCGTTTTTGCTCGAACATTAAATGCCTCCAAATGGTATTTAATTAACTTCCCGAGCCCTGGAAGCATGAAAATCACTTTAAACATGCTAATTTTAGCTCTAACACTGATGATCCACCTACAAATGTGAACTGACGTTCAAAAATAAAACATTTGAAAACGGACCATTTTCCACATTTCTGAAGCATGACGTAATGGGGGGGTGTTATCTCTTTGTCGAAAATCAGCCGTTTTTGCTCGAACATTAAATGCCTCCAAATGGTATTTAATTAACTTCCCGGGGTGAAGAAACCCTTTTTGAGAACTCAGAGTGAGTAAATTGGCCATTTTCATGCACTTTTAACCATTCCATAAATCTTGTGTTTTGGGCCCCTGGAAGCATGAAAATCACTTTAAACATGCTAATTTTAGCTCTAACACTGATGATCCACCTACAAATGTGAACTGACGTTCAAAAATAAAACATTTGAAAACGGACCATTTTCCACATTTCTGAAGCATGACGTAATGGGGGGGTGTTATCTCTTTTGTCGACAATCAGCCGTTTTTGCTCGAACATTAAATGCCTCCAAATGGTATTTAATTAACTTCTTGGGGTGAAGAAACCCTTTTTGAGAACTCAGAGTGAGTAAATTGGCCATTTTCATGCACTTTTAACCATTCCATAAATCTTGTGTTTTGGGCCCCTGGAAGCATGAAAATCACTTTAAACATGCTAATTTTAGCTCTAACACTGATGATCCACCTACAAATGTGAACTGACGTTCAAAAATAAAACATTTGAAAACGGACCATTTTCCACATTTCTGAAGCATGACGTAATGGGGGGGTGTTATCTCTTTTGTCGAAAATCAGCCGTTTTTGCTCGAACATTAAATGCCTCCAAATGGTATTTAATTAACTTCCCGAGCCCCTGGAAGCATGAAAATCACTTTAAACATGCTAATTTTAGCTCTAACACTGATGATCCACCTACAAATGTGAACTGACGTTCAAAATAAAACATTTGAAAACGGACCATTTTCCACATTTCTGAAGCATGACGTAATGGGGGGGTGTTATCTCTTTTGTCGAAAATCAGCCGTTTTTGCTCGAACATTAAATGCCTCCAAATGGTATTTAATTAACTTCCCGAGCCCCTGGAAGTATGAAAATCACTTTAAACATGCTAATTTTAGCTCTAACACTGATGATCCACCTACAAATGTGAACTGACGTTCAAAAATAAAACATTTGAAAACGGACCATTTTCCTCCACAATTTATGAGCATGACTAATGGGGGGGTGTTATCTCTTTTGTCGAAAATCAGCCGTTTTGCTCGAACATTAAATGCCTCCAAATGGTATTTAATTAACTTCCCGAGCCCCTGGAAGCATGAAAATCACTTTAAACATGCTAATTTTAGCTCTAACACTGATGATCCACCTACAAATGTGAACTGACGTTCAAAAATAAAACATTTGAAAAACGGACCATTTTCCACATTTCTGAAGCATGACGTAATGGGGGGTGTTATCTCTTTTGTCGAAAATCAGCCGTTTTTGCTCGAACATTAAATGCCTCCAAATGGTATTTAATTAACTTCCCGGGGTGAAGAAACCCTTTTTGAGAACTCAGAGTGAGTAAATTGGCCATTTTCATGCACTTTTAACCATTCCATAAATCTTGTGTTTTGGGCCCCTGGAAGCATGAAAATCACTTTAAACATGCTAATTTTAGCTCTAACACTGATGATCCACCTACAAATGTGAACTGTCGTTCAAAAATAAAACATTTGAAAACGGACCATTTTCCACATTTCTGAAGCATGACGTAATGGGGGGGTGTTATCTCTTTTGTCGAAAATCAGCCGTTTTTGCTCGAACATTAAATGCCTCCAAATGGTATTTAATTAACTTCCCGGGTGAAGAAACCCTTTTTGAGAACTCAGAGTGAGTAAATTGGCCATTTTCATGCACTTTTAACCATTCCATAAATCTTGTGTTTTGGGCCCCTGGAAGCATGAAAATCACTTTAAACATGCTAATTTTAGCTCTAACACTGATGATCCACCTACAAATGTGAACTGACGTTCAAAAATAAAACATTTGAAAACGGACCATTTTCCACATTTCTGAAGCATGACGTAATGGGGGGGTGTTATCTCTTTTGTCGAAAATCAGCCGTTTTTGCTCGAACATTAAATGCCTCCAAATGGTATTTAATTAACTTCCCGAGCCCCTGGAAGCATGAAAATCACTTTAAACATGCTAATTTTAGCTCTAACACTGATGATCCACCTACAAATGTGAACTGACGTTCAAAAATAAAACATTTGAAAACGGACCATTTTCCACATTTCTGAAGCATGACGTAATGGGGGGGTGTTATCTCTTTTGTCGAAAATCAGCCGTTTTTGCTCGAACATTAAATGCCTCCAAATGGTATTTAATTAACTTCCCGAGCCCCTGGAAGCATGAAAATCACTTTAAACATGCTAATTTTAGCTCTAACACTGATGATCCACCTACAAATGTGAACTGACGTTCAAAAATAAAACATTTGAAAACGGACCATTTTCCACATTTCTGAAGCATGACGTAATGGGGGGGTGTTATCTCTTTTGTCGAAAATCAGCCGTTTTTGCTCGAACATTAAATGCCTCCAAATGGTATTTAATTAACTTCCAGAGCCCCTGGAAGCATGAAAATCACTTTAAACATGCTAATTTTAGCTCTAACACTGATGATCCACCTACAAATGTGAACTGACGTTCAAAAATAAAACATTTGAAAACGGACCATTTTCCACATTTCTGAAGCATGACGTAATGGGGGGGGTGTTATCTCTTTTGTCGAAAATCAGCCGTTTTTGCTCGAACATTAAATGCCTCCAAATGGTATTTAATTAACTTCCCGGGGTGAAGAAACCCTTTTTGAGAACTCAGAGTGAGTAAATTGGCCATTTTCATGCACTTTTAACCATTCCATAAATCTTGTGTTTTGGGCCCCTGGAAGCATGAAAATCACTTTAAACATGCTAATTTTAGCTCTAACACTGATGATCCACCTACAAATGTGAACTGACGTTCAAAAATAAAACATTTGAAAACGGACCATTTTCCACATTTCTGAAGCATGACGTAATGGGGGGGTGTTATCTCTTTTGTCGAAAATCAGCCGTTTTTGCTCGAACATTAAATGCCTCCAAATGGTATTTAATTAACTTCCCGAGCCCCTGGAAGCATGAAAATCACTTTAAACATGCTAATTTTAGCTCTAACACTGATGATCCACCTACAAATGTGAACTGACGTTCAAAAATAAAACATTTGAAAACGGACCATTTTCCACATTTCTGAAGCATGACGTAATGGGGGGGTGTTATCTCTTTTGTCGAAAATCAGCCGTTTTTGCTCGAACATTAAATGCCTCCAAATGGTATTTAATTAACTTCCCGAGCCCCTGGAAGCATGAAAATCACTTTAAACATGCTAATTTTAGCTCTAACACTGATGATCCACCTACAAATGTGAACTGACGTTCAAAAATAAAACATTTGAAAACGGACCATTTTCCACATTTCTGAAGCATGACGTAATGGGGGGGTGTTATCTCTTTTGTCGAAAATCAGCCGTTTTTGCTCGAACATTAAATGCCTCCAAATGGTATTTAATTAACTTCCCGAGCCCCTGGAAGCATGAAAATCACTTTAAACATGCTAATTTTAGCTCTAACACTGATGATCCACCTACAAATGTGAACTGACGTTCAAAAATAAAACATTTGAAAACGGACCATTTTCCACATTTCTGAAGCATGACGTAATGGGGGGGTGTTATCTCTTTTGTCGAAAATCAGCCGTTTTTGCTCGAACATTAAATGCCTCCAAATGGTATTTAATTAACTTCCCGGGGTGAAGAAACCCTTTTTGAGAACTCAGAGTGAGTAAATTGGCCATTTTCATGCACTTTTAACCATTCCATAAATCTTGTGTTTTGGGCCCCTGGAAGCATGAAAATCACTTTAAACATGCTAATTTTAGCTCTAACACTGATGATCCACCTACAAATGTGAACTGACGTTCAAAAATAAAACATTTGAAAACGGACCATTTTCCACATTTCTGAAGCATGACGTAATGGGGGGGTGTTATCTCTTTTGTCGAAAATCAGCCGTTTTTGCTCGAACATTAAATGCCTCCAAATGGTATTTAATTAACTTCCCGGGGTGAAGAAACCCTTTTTGAGAACTCAGAATGAGTAAATTGGCCATTTTCATGCACTTTTAACCATTCCATAAATCTTGTGTTTTGGGCCCCTGGAAGCATGAAAATCACTTTAAACATGCTAATTTTAGCTCTAACACTGATGATCCACCTACAAATGTGAACTGACGTTCAAAAATAAAACATTTGAAAACGGACCATTTTCCACATTTCTGAAGCATGACGTAATGGGGGGGTGTTATCTCTTTTGTCGAAAATCAGCCGGTTTTTGCTCGAACATTAAATGCCTCCAAATGGTATTTAATTAACTTCCCGAGCCCCTGGAAGCATGAAAATCACTTTAAACATGCTAATTTTAGCTCTAACACTGATGATCCACCTACAAATGTGAACTGACGTTCAAAAATAAAACATTTGAAAACGGACCATTTTCCACATTTCTGAAGCATGACGTAATGGGGGGGTGTTATCTCTTTTGTCGAAAATCAGCCGTTTTTGCTCGAACATTAAATGCCTCCAAATGGTATTTAATTAACTTCCCGAGCCCCTGGAAGCATGAAAATCACTTTAAACATGCTAATTTTAGCTCTAACACTGATGATCCACCTACAAATGTGAACTGACGTTCAAAAATAAAACATTTGAAAACGGACCATTTTCCACATTTCTGAAGCATGACGTAATGGGGTGGTGTTATCTCTTTTGTCGAAAATCAGCCGTTTTTGCTCGAACATTAAATGCCTCCAAAAGGTATTCAATTAACTTCCCGAGCCCCTGGAAGCATGAAAATCACTTTAAACATGCTAATTTTAGCTCTAACACTGATGATCCACCTACAAATGTGAACTGACGTTCAAAAATAAAACATTTGAAAACGGACCATTTTCCACATTTCTGAAGCATGACGTAATGGGGGGGTGTTATCTCTTTTGTCGAAAATCAGCCGTTTTTGCTCGAACATTAAATGCCTCCAAATGGTATTTAATTAACTTCCCGGGGTGAAGAAACCCTTTTTGAGAACTCAGAGTGAGTAAATTGGCCATTTTCATGCACTTTTAACCATTCCATAAATCTTGTGTTTAGGGCCCCTGGAAGCATGAAAATCACTTTAAACATGCTAATTTTAGGTCTAACACTGAGGATCCACCTACAAATGTGAACTGACGTTCAAAAATAAAACATTTGAAAACGGACCATTTTCCACATTTCTGAAGCATGACGTAATGGGGGGGTGTTATCTCTTTTGTCGAAAATCAGCCGTTTTTGCTCGAACATTAAATGCCTCCAAATGGTATTTAATTAACTTCCCGAGCCCCTGGAAGCATGAAAATCACTTTAAACATGCTAATTTTAGCTCTAACACTGATGATCCACCTACAAATGTGAACTGACGTTCAAAAATAAAACATTTGAAAACGGACCATTTTCCACATTTCTGAAGCATGACGTAATGGGGGGGTGTTATCTCTTTTGTCGAAAATCAGCCGTTTTTGCTCGAACATTAAATGCCTCCAAATGGTATTTAATTAACTTCCCGGGGTGAAGAAACCCTTTTTGAGAACTCAGAGTGAGTAAATTGGCCATTTTCATGCACTTTTAACCATTCCATAAATCTTGTGTTTTGGGCCCCTGGAAGCATGAAAATCACTTTAAACATGCTAATTTTAGCTCTAACACTGATGATCCACCTACAAATGTGAACTGACGTTCAAAAATAAAACATTTGAAAACGGACCATTTTCCACATTTCTGAAGCATGACGTAATGGGGGGGTGTTATCTCTTTTGTCGAAAATCAGCCGTTTTTGCTCGAACATTAAATGCCTCCAAATGGTATTTAATTAACTTCCCGAGCCCCTGGAAGCATGAAAATCACTTTAAACATGCTAATTTTAGCTCTAACACTGATGATCCACCTACAAATGTGAACTGACGTTCAAAAATAAAACATTTGAAAACGGACCATTTTCCACATTTCTGAAGCATGACGTAATGGGGGGGTGTTATCTCTTTTGTCGAAAATCAGCCGTTTTTGCTCGAACATTAAATGCCTCCAAATGGTATTTAATTAACTTCCCGAGCCCCTGGAAGCATGAAAATCACTTTAAACATGCTAATTTTAGCTCTAACACTGATGATCCACCTACAAATGTGAACTGACGTTCAAAAATAAAACATTTGAAAACGGACCATTTTCCACATTTCTGAAGCATGACGTAATGGGGGGGTGTTATCTCTTTTGTTGAAAATCAGCCGTTTTTGCTCGAACATTAAATGCCTCCAAATGGTATTTAATTAACTTCCCGAGCCCCTGGAAGCATGAAAATCACTTTAAACATGCTAATTTTAGCTCTAACACTGATGATCCACCTACAAATGTGAACTGACGTTCAAAAATAAAACATTTGAAAACGGACCATTTTCCACATTTCTGAAGCATGACGTAATGGGGGGGTGTTATCTCTTTTGTCGAAAATCAGCCGTTTTTGCTCGAACATTAAATGCCTCCAAATGGTATTTAATTAACTTCCCGGGGTGAAGAAACCCTTTTTGAGAACTCAGAGTGAGTAAATTGGCCATTTTCATGCACTTTTAACCATTCCCTAAATCTTGTGTTTTGGGCCCCTGGAAGCATGAAAATCACTTTAAACATGCTAATTTTAGCTCTAACACTGATGATCCACCTACAAATGTGAACTGACGTTCAAAAATAAAACATTTGAAAACGGACCATTTTCCACATTTCTGAAGCATGACGTAATGGGGGGGTGTTATCTCTTTTGTCGAAAATCAGCCGTTTTTGCTCGAACATTAAATGCCTCCAAATGGTATTTAATTAACTTCTTGGGGTGAAGAAACCCTTTTTGAGAACTCAGAGTGAGTAAATTGGCCATTTTCATGCACTTTTAACCATTCCATAAATCTTGTGTTTTGGGCCCCTGGAAGCATGAAAATCACTTTAAACATGCTAATTTTAGCTCTAACACTGATGATCCACCTACAAATGTGAACTGACGTTCAAAAATAAAACATTTGAAAACGGACCATTTTCCACATTTCTGAAGCATGACGTAATGGGGGGGTGTTATCTCTTTTGTCGAAAATCAGCCGTTTTTGCTCGAACATTAAATGCCTCCAAATGGTATTTAATTAACTTCCCGGGGTGAAGAAACCCTTTTTGAGAACTCAGAGTGAGTAAATTGGCCATTTTCATGCACTTTTAACCATTCCATAAATCTTGTGTTTTGGGCCCCTGGAAGCATGAAAATCACTTTAAACATGCTAATTTTAGCTCTAACACTGATGATCCACCTACAAATGTGAACTGACGTTCAAAAATAAAACATTTGAAAACGGACCATTTTCCACATTTCTGAAGCATGACGTAATGGGGGGGTGTTATCTCTTTTGTCGAAAATCAGCCGTTTTTGCTCGAACATTAAATGCCTCCAAATGGTATTTAATTAACTTCCCGGGGTGAAGAAACCCTTTTTGAGAACTCAGAGTGAGTAAATTGGCCATTTTCATGCACTTTTAACCATTCCATAAATCTTGTGTTTTGGGCCCCTGGAAGCATGAAAATCACTTTAAACATGCTAATTTTAGCTCTAACACTGATGATCCACCTACAAATGTGAACTGACGTTCAAAAATAAAACATTTGAAAACGGACCATTTTCCACATTTCTGAAGCATGACGTAATGGGGGGGTGTTATCTCTTTTGTCGAAAATCAGCCGTTTTTGCTCGAACATTAAATGCCTCCAAATGGTATTTAATTAACTTCCCGGGGTGAAGAAACCCTTTTTGAGAACTCAGAGTGAGTAAATTGGCCATTTTCATGCACTTTTAACCATTCCATAAATCTTGTGTTTTGGGCCCCTGGAAGCATGAAAATCACTTTAAACATGCTAATTTTAGCTCTAACACTGATGATCCACCTACAAATGTGAACTGACGTTCAAAAATAAAACATTTGAAAACGGACCATTTTCCACATTTCTGAAGCATGACGTAATGGGGGGGTGTTATCTCTTTTGTCGAAAATCAGCCGTTTTTGCTCGAACATTAAATGCCTCCAAATGGTATTTAATTAACTTCCCGAGCCCCTGGAAGCATGAAAATCATTATAAACATGCTAATTTTAGCTCTAACACTGATGATCCACCTACAAATGTGAACTGACGTTCAAAAATAAAACATTTGAAAACGGACCATTTTCCACATTTCTGAAGCATGACGTAATGGGGGGGTGTTATCTCTTTTGTCGAAAATCAGCCGTTTTTGCTCGAACATTAAATGCCTCCAAATGGTATTTAATTAACTTCCCGAGCCCCTGGAAGCATGAAAATCACTTTAAACATGCTAATTTTAGCTCTAACACTGATGATCCACCTACAAATGTGAACTGACGTTCAAAAATAAAACATTTGAAAACGGACCATTTTCCACATTTCTGAAGCATGACGTAATGGGGGGGTGTTATCTCTTTTGTCGAAAATCAGCCGTTTTTGCTCGAACATTAAATGCCTCCAAATGGTATTTAATTAACTTCCCGAGCCCCTGGAAGCATGAAAATCACTTTAAACATGCTAATTTTAGCTCTAACACTGATGATCCACCTACAAATGTGAACTGACGTTCAAAAATAAAACATTTGAAAACGGACCATTTTCCACATTTCTGAAGCATGACGTAATGGGGGGGTGTTATCTCTTTTGTCGAAAATCAGCCGTATTTGCTCGAACATTAAATGCCTCCAAATGGTATTTAATTAACTTCCCGAGCCCCTGGAAGTATGAAAATCACTTTAAACATGCTAATTTTAGCTCTAACACTGATGATCCACCTACAAATGTGAACTGACGTTCAAAAATAAAACATTTGAAAACGGACCATTTTCCACATTTCTGAAGCATGACGTAATGGGGGGGTGTTATCTCTTTTGTCGAAAATCAGCCGTTTTTGCTCGAACATTAAATGCCTCCAAATGGTATTTAATTAACTTCCCGAGCCCCTGGAAGCATGAAAATCACTTTAAACATGCTAATTTTAGCTCTAACACTGATGATCCACCTACAAATGTGAACTGACGTTCAAAAATAAAACATTTGAAAACGGACCATTTTCCACATTTCTGAAGCATGACGTAATGGGGGGGTGTTATCTCTTTTGTCGAAAATCAGCCGTTTTTGCTCGAACATTAAATGCCTCCAAATGGTATTTAATTAACTTCCCGGGGTGAAGAAACCCTTTTTGAGAACTCAGAGTGAGTAAATTGGCCATTTTCATGCACTTTTAACCATTCCATAAATCTTGTGTTTTGGGCCCCTGGAAGCATGAAAATCACTTTAAACATGCTAATTTTAGCTCTAACACTGATGATCCACCTACAAATGTGAACTGACGTTCAAAAATAAAACATTTGAAAACGGACCATTTTCCACATTTCTGAAGCATGACGTAATGGGGGGGTGTTATCTCTTTTGTCGAAAATCAGCCGTTTTTGCTCGAACATTAAATGCCTCCAAATGGTATTTAATTAACTTCCCGGGGTGAAGAAACCCTTTTTGAGAACTCAGAGTGAGTAAATTGGCCATTTTCATGCACTTTTAACCATTCCATAAATCTTGTGTTTTGGGCCCCTGGAAGCATGAAAATCACTTTAAACATGCTAATTTTAGCTCTAACACTGATGATCCACCTACAAATGTGAACTGACGTTCAAAAATAAAACATTTGAAAACGGACCATTTTCCACATTTCTGAAGCATGACGTAATGGGGGGGTGTTATCTCTTTTGTCGAAAATCAGCCGTTTTTGCTCGAACATTAAATGCCTCCAAATGGTATTTAATTAACTTCCCGGGGTGAAGAAACCCTTTTTGAGAACTCAGAGTGAGTAAATTGGCCATTTTCATGCACTTTTAACCATTCCATAAATCTTGTGTTTTGGGCCCCTGGAAGCATGAAAATCACTTTAAACATGCTAATTTTAGCTCTAACACTGATGATCCACCTACAAATGTGAACTGACGTTCAAAAATAAAACATTTGAAAACGGACCATTTTCCACATTTCTGAAGCATGACGTAATGGGGGGGTGTTATCTCTTTTGTCGAAAATCAGCCGTTTTTGCTCGAACATTAAATGCCTCCAAATGGTATTTAATTAACTTCCCGAGCCCCTGGAAGCATGAAAATCATTATAAACATGCTAATTTTAGCTCTAACACTGATGATCCACCTACAAATGTGAACTGACGTTCAAAAATAAAACATTTGAAAACGGACCATTTTCCACATTTCTGAAGCATGACGTAATGGGGGGGTGTTATCTCTTTTGTCGAAAATCAGCCGTTTTTGCTCGAACATTAAATGCCTCCAAATGGTATTTAATTAACTTCCCGAGCCCCTGGAAGCATGAAAATCACTTTAAACATGCTAATTTTAGCTCTAACACTGATGATCCACCTACAAATGTGAACTGACGTTCAAAAATAAAACATTTGAAAACGGACCATTTTCCACATTTCTGAAGCATGACGTAATGGGGGGGTGTTATCTCTTTTGTCGAAAATCAGCCGTTTTTGCTCGAACATTAAATGCCTCCAAATGGTATTTACTTAACTTCCCGAGCCCCTGGAAGCATGAAAATCACTTTAAACATGCTAATTTTAGCTCTAACACTGATGATCCACCTACAAATGTGAACTGACGTTCAAAAATAAAACATTTGAAAACGGACCATTTTCCACATTTCTGAAGCATGACGTAATGGGGGGGTGTTATCTCTTTTGTCGAAAATCAGCCGTTTTTGCTCGAACATTAAATGCCTCCAAATGGTATTTAATTAACTTCCCGAGCCCCTGGAAGTATGAAAATCACTTTAAACATGCTAATTTTAGCTCTAACACTGATGATCCACCTACAAATGTGAACTGACGTTCAAAAATAAAACATTTGAAAACGGACCATTTTCCACATTTCTGAAGCATGACGTAATGGGGGGGTGTTATCTCTTTTGTCGAAAATCAGCCGTTTTTGCTCGAACATTAAATGCCTCCAAATGGTATTTAATTAACTTCCCGAGCCCCTGGAAGCATGAAAATCACTTTAAACATGCTAATTTTAGCTCTAACACTGATGATCCACCTACAAATGTGAACTGACGTTCAAAAATAAAACATTTGAAAACGGACCATTTTCCACATTTCTGAAGCATGACGTAATGGGGGGGTGTTATCTCTTTTGTCGAAAATCAGCCGTTTTTGCTCGAACATTAAATGCCTCCAAATGGTATTTAATTAACTTCCCGGGGTGAAGAAACCCTTTTTGAGAACTCAGAGTGAGTAAATTGGCCATTTTCATGCACTTTTAACCATTCCATAAATCTTGTGTTTTGGGCCCCTGGAAGCATGAAAATCACTTTAAACATGCTAATTTTAGCTCTAACACTGATGATCCACCTACAAATGTGAACTGACGTTCAAAAATAAAACATTTGAAAACGGACCATTTTCCACATTTCTGAAGCATGACGTAATGGGGGGGTGTTATCTCTTTTGTCGAAAATCAGCCGTTTTTGCTCGAACATTAAATGCCTCCAAATGGTATTTAATTAACTTCCCGGGGTGAAGAAACCCTTTTTGAGAACTCAGAGTGAGTAAATTGGCCATTTTCATGCACTTTTAACCATTCCATAAATCTTGTGTTTTGGGCCCCTGGAAGCATGAAAATCACTTTAAACATGCTAATTTTAGCTCTAACACTGATGATCCACCTACAAATGTGAACTGACGTTCAAAAATAAAACATTTGAAAACGGACCATTTTCCACATTTCTGAAGCATGACGTAATGGGGGGGTGTTATCTCTTTTGTCGAAAATCAGCCGTTTTTGCTCGAACATTAAATGCCTCCAAATGGTATTTAATTAACTTCCCGGGGTGAAGAAACCCTTTTTGAGAACTCAGAGTGAGTAAATTGGCCATTTTCATGCACTTTTAACCATTCCATAAATCTTGTGTTTTGGGCCCCTGGAAGCATGAAAATCACTTTAAACATGCTAATTTTAGCTCTAACACTGATGATCCACCTACAAATGTGAACTGACGTTCAAAAATAAAACATTTGAAAACGGACCATTTTCCACATTTCTGAAGCATGACGTAATGGGGGGGTGTTATCTCTTTTGTCGAAAATCAGCCGTTTTTGCTCGAACATTAAATGCCTCCAAATGGTATTTAATTAACTTCCCGGGGTGAAGAAACCCTTTTTGAGAACTCAGAGTGAGTAAATTGGCCATTTTCATGCACTTTTAACCATTCCATAAATCTTGTGTTTTGGGCCCCTGGAAGCATGAAAATCACTTTAAACATGCTAATTTTAGCTCTAACACTGATGATCCACCTACAAATGTGAACTGACGTTCAAAAATAAAACATTTGAAAACGGACCATTTTCCACATTTCTGAAGCATGACGTAATGGGGGGGTGTTATCTCTTTTGTCGAAAATCAGCCGTTTTTGCTCGAACATTAAATGCCTCCAAATGGTATTTAATTAACTTCCCGGGGTGAAGAAACCCTTTTTGAGAACTCAGAGTGAGTAAATTGGCCATTTTCATGCACTTTTAACCATTCCATAAATCTTGTGTTTTGGGCCCCTGGAAGCATGAAAATCACTTTAAACATGCTAATTTTAGCTCTAACACTGATGATCCACCTACAAATGTGAACTGACGTTCAAAAATAAAACATTTGAAAACGGACCATTTTCCACATTTCTGAAGCATGACGTAATGGGGGGGTGTTATCTCTTTTGTCGAAAATCAGCCGTTTTTGCTCGAACATTAAATGCCTCCAAATGGTATTTAATTAACTTCCCGAGCCCCTGGAAGCATGAAAATCATTATAAACATGCTAATTTTAGCTCTAACACTGATGATCCACCTACAAATGTGAACTGACGTTCAAAAATAAAACATTTGAAAACGGACCATTTTCCACATTTCTGAAGCATGACGTAATGGGGGGGTGTTATCTCTTTTGTCGAAAATCAGCCGTTTTTGCTCGAACATTAAATGCCTCCAAATGGTATTTAATTAACTTCCCGAGCCCCTGGAAGCATGAAAATCACTTTAAACATGCTAATTTTAGCTCTAACACTGATGATCCACCTACAAATGTGAACTGACGTTCAAAAATAAAACATTTGAAAACGGACCATTTTCCACATTTCTGAAGCATGACGTAATGGGGGGGTGTTATCTCTTTTGTCGAAAATCAGCCGTTTTTGCTCGAACATTAAATGCCTCCAAATGGTATTTAATTAACTTCCCGAGCCCCTGGAAGCATGAAAATCACTTTAAACATGCTAATTTTAGCTCTAACACTGATGATCCACCTACAAATGTGAACTGACGTTCAAAAATAAAACATTTGAAAACGGACCATTTTCCACATTTCTGAAGCATGACGTAATGGGGGGGTGTTATCTCTTTTGTCGAAAATCAGCCGTATTTGCTCGAACATTAAATGCCTCCAAATGGTATTTAATTAACTTCCCGAGCCCCTGGAAGTATGAAAATCACTTTAAACATGCTAATTTTAGCTCTAACACTGATGATCCACCTACAAATGTGAACTGACGTTCAAAAATAAAACATTTGAAAACGGACCATTTTCCACATTTCTGAAGCATGACGTAATGGGGGGGTGTTATCTCTTTTGTCGAAAATCAGCCGTTTTTGCTCGAACATTAAATGCCTCCAAATGGTATTTAATTAACTTCCCGAGCCCCTGGAAGCATGAAAATCACTTTAAACATGCTAATTTTAGCTCTAACACTGATGATCCACCTACAAATGTGAACTGACGTTCAAAAATAAAACATTTGAAAACGGACCATTTTCCACATTTCTGAAGCATGACGTAATGGGGGGGTGTTATCTCTTTTGTCGAAAATCAGCCGTTTTTGCTCGAACATTAAATGCCTCCAAATGGTATTTAATTAACTTCCCGGGGTGAAGAAACCCTTTTTGAGAACTCAGAGTGAGTAAATGGGCCATTTTCATGCACTTTTAACCATTCCATAAATCTTGTGTTTTGGGCCCCTGGAAGCATGAAAATCACTTTAAACATGCTAATTTTAGCTCTAACACTGATGATCCACCTACAAATGTGAACTGACGTTCAAAAATAAAACATTTGAAAACGGACCATTTTCCACATTTCTGAAGCATGACGTAATGGGGGGTGTTATCTCTTTTGTCGAAAATCAGCCGTTTTTGCTCGAACATTAAATGCCTCCAAATGGTATTTAATTAACTTCCCGGGGTGAAGAAACCCTTTTTGAGAACTCAGAGTGAGTAAATTGGCTATTTTCATGCACTTTTAACCATTCCATAAATCTTGTGTTTTGGGCCCCTGGAAGCATGAAAATCACTTTAAACATGCTAATTTTAGCTCTAACACTGATGATCCACCTACAAATGTGAACTGACGTTCAAAAATAAAACATTTGAAAACGGACCATTTTCCACATTTCTGAAGCATGACGTAATGGGGGGGTGTTATCTCTTTTGTCGAAAATCAGCCGTTTTTGCTCGAACATTAAATGCCTCCAAATGGTATTTAATTAACTTCCCGGGGTGAAGAAACCCTTTTTGAGAACTCAGAGTGAGTAAATTGGCCATTTTCATGCACTTTTAACCATTCCATAAATCTTGTGTTTTGGGCCCCTGGAAGCATGAAAATCACTTTAAACATGCTAATTTTAGCTCTAACACTGATGATCCACCTACAAATGTGAACTGACGTTCAAAAATAAAACATTTGAAAACGGACCATTTTCCACATTTCTGAAGCATGACGTAATGGGGGGGTGTTATCTCTTTTGTCGAAAATCAGCCGTTTTTGCTCGAACATTAAATGCCTCCAAATGGTATTTAATTAACTTCCCGAGCCCCTGGAAGCATGAAAATCATTATAAACATGCTAATTTTAGCTCTAACACTGATGATCCACCTACAAATGTGAACTGACGTTCAAAAATAAAACATTTGAAAACGGACCATTTTCCACATTTCTGAAGCATGACGTAATGGGGGGGTGTTATCTCTTTTGTCGAAAATCAGCCGTTTTTGCTCGAACATTAAATGCCTCCAAATGGTATTTAATTAACTTCCCGAGCCCCTGGAAGCATGAAAATCACTTTAAACATGCTAATTTTAGCTCTAACACTGATGATCCACCTACAAATGTGAACTGACGTTCAAAAATAAAACATTTGAAAACGGACCATTTTCCACATTTCTGAAGCATGACGTAATGGGGGGGTGTTATCTCTTTTGTCGAAAATCAGCCGTTTTTGCTCGAACATTAAATGCCTCCAAATGGTATTTAATTAACTTCCCGAGCCCCTGGAAGCATGAAAATCACTTTAAACATGCTAATTTTAGCTCTAACACTGATGATCCACCTACAAATGTGAACTGACGTTCAAAAATAAAACATTTGAAAACGGACCATTTTCCACATTTCTGAAGCATGACGTAATGGGGGGGTGTTATCTCTTTTGTCGAAAATCAGCCGTTTTTGCTCGAACATTAAATGCCTCCAAATGGTATTTAATTAACTTCCCGAGCCCCTGGAAGTATGAAAATCACTTTAAACATGCTAATTTTAGCTCTAACACTGATGATCCACCTACAAATGTGAACTGACGTTCAAAAATAAAACATTTGAAAACGGACCATTTTCCACATTTCTGAAGCATGACGTAATGGGGGGGTGTTATCTCTTTTGTCGAAAATCAGCCGTTTTTGCTCGAACATTAAATGCCTCCAAATGGTATTTAATTAACTTCCCGAGCCCCTGGAAGCATGAAAATCACTTTAAACATGCTAATTTTAGCTCTAACACTGATGATCCACCTACAAATGTGAACTGACGTTCAAAAATAAAACATTTGAAAACGGACCATTTTCCACATTTCTGAAGCATGACGTAATGGGGGGGTGTTATCTCTTTTGTCGAAAATCAGCCGTTTTTGCTCGAACATTAAATGCCTCCAAATGGTATTTAATTAACTTCCCGGGGTGAAGAAACCCTTTTTGAGAACTCAGAGTGAGTAAATTGGCCATTTTCATGCACTTTTAACCATTCCATAAATCTTGTGTTTTGGGCCCCTGGAAGCATGAAAATCACTTTAAACATGCTAATTTTAGCTCTAACACTGATGACCCACCTACAAATGTGAACTGACGTTCAAAAATAAAACATTTGAAAACGGACCATTTTCCACATTTCTGAAGCATGACGTAATGGGGGGGTGTTATCTCTTTTGTCGAAAATCAGCCGTTTTTGCTCGAACATTAAATGCCTCCAAATGGTATTTAATTAACTTCCCGGGGTGAAGAAACCCTTTTTGAGAACTCAGAGTGAGTAAATTGGCCATTTTCATGCACTTTTAACCATTCCATAAATCTTGTGTTTTGGGCCCCTGGAAGCATGAAAATCACTTTAAACAAGCTAATTTTAGCTCTAACACTGATGATCCACCTACAAATGTGAACTGACGTTCAAAAATAAAACATTTGAAAACGGACCATTTTCCACATTTCTGAAGCATGACGTAATGGGGGGGTGTTATCTCTTTTGTCGAAAATCAGCCGTTTTTGCTCGAACATTAAATGCCTCCAAATGGTATTTAATTAACTTCCCGGGGTGAAGAAACCCTTTTCGAGAACTCAGAGTGAGTAAATTGGCCATTTTCATGCACTTTTAACCATTCCATAAATCTTGTGTTTTGGGCCCCTGGAAGCATGAAAATCACTTTAAACATGCTAATTTTAGCTCTAACACTGATGATCCACCTACAAATGTGAACTGATGTTCAAAAATAAAACATTTGAAAACGGACCATTTTCCACATTTCTGAAGCATGACGTAATGGGGGGGTGTTATCTCTTTTGTCGAAAATCAGCCGTTTTTGCTCGAACATTAAATGCCTCCAAATGGTATTTAATTAACTTCCCGAGCCCCTGGAAGCATGAAAATCACTTTAAACATGCTAATTTTAGCTCTAACACTGATGATCCACCTACAAATGTGAACTGACGTTCAAAAATAAAACATTTGAAAACGGACCATTTTCCACATTTCTGAAGCATGACGTAATGGGGGGGTGTTATCTCTTTTGTCGAAAATCAGCCGTTTTTGCTCGAACATTAAATGCCTCCAAATGGTATTTAATTAACTTCCCGGGGTGAAGAAACCCTTTTTGAGAACTCAGAGTGAGTAAATTGGCCATTTTCATGCACTTTTAACCATTCCATAAATCTTGTGTTTTGGGCCCCTGGAAGCATGAAAATCACTTTAAACATGCTAATTTTAGCTCTAACACTGATGATCCACCTACAAATGTGAACTGACGTTCAAAAATAAAACATTTGAAAACGGACCATTTTCCACATTTCTGAAGCATGACGTAATGGGGGGGTGTTATCTCTTTTGTCGAAAATCAGCCGTTTTTGCTCGAACATTAAATGCCTCCAAATGGTATTTAATTAACTTCCCGGGGTGAAGAAACCCTTTTTGAGAACTCAGAGTGAGTAAATTGGCCATTTTCATGCACTTTTAACCATTCCATAAATCTTGTGTTTTGGGCCCCTGGAAGCATGAAAATCACTTTAAACAAGCTAATTTTAGCTCTAACACTGATGATCCACCTACAAATGTGAACTGACGTTCAAAAATAAAACATTTGAAAACGGACCATTTTCCACATTTCTGAAGCATGACGTAATGGGGGGGTGTTATCTCTTTTGTCGAAAATCAGCCGTTTTTGCTCGAACATTAAATGCCTCCAAATGGTATTTAATTAACTTCCCGGGGTGAAGAAACCCTTTTCGAGAACTCAGAGTGAGTAAATTGGCCATTTTCATGCACTTTTAACCATTCCATAAATCTTGTGTTTTGGGCCCCTGGAAGCATGAAAATCACTTTAAACATGCTAATTTTAGCTCTAACACTGATGATCCACCTACAAATGTGAACTGATGTTCAAAAATAAAACATTTGAAAACGGACCATTTTCCACATTTCTGAAGCATGACGTAATGGGGGGGTGTTATCTCTTTTGTCGAAAATCAGCCGTTTTTGCTCGAACATTAAATGCCTCCAAATGGTATTTAATTAACTTCCCGGGGTGAAGAAACCCTTTTTGAGAACTCAGAGTGAGTAAATTGGCCATTTTCATGCACTTTTAACCATTCCATAAATCTTGTGTTTTGGGCCCCTGGAAGCATGAAAATCACTTTAAACATGCTAATTTTAGCTCTAACACTGATGATCCACCTACAAATGTGAACTGACGTTCAAAAATAAAACATTTGAAAACGGACCATTTTCCACATTTCTGAAGCATGACGTAATGGGGGGGTGTTATCTCTTTTGTCGAAAATCAGCCGTTTTTGCTCGAACATTAAATGCCTCCAAATGGTATTTAATTAACTTCCCGAGCCCCTGGAAGCATGAAAATCACTTTAAACATGCTAATTTTAGCTCTAACACTGATGATCCACCTACAAATGTGAACTGACGTTCAAAAATAAAACATTTGAAAACGGACCATTTTCCACATTTCTGAAGCATGACGTAATGGGGGGTGTTATCTCTTTTGTCGAAAATCAGCCGTTTTTGCTCGAACATTAAATGCCTCCAAATGGTATTTAATTAACTTCCCGAGCCCCTGGAAGCATGAAAATCACTTTAAACATGCTAATTTTAGCTCTAACACTGATGATCCACCTACAAATGTGAACTGACGTTCAAAAATAAAACATTTGAAAACGGACCATTTTCCACATTTCTGAAGCATGACGTAATGGGGGGGTGTTATCTCTTTTGTCGAAAATCAGCCGTTTTTGCTCGAACATTAAATGCCTCCAAATGGTATTTAATTAACTTCCCGAGCCCCTGGAAGCATGAAAATCACTTTAAACATGCTAATTTTAGCTTTAACACTGATGATCCACCTACAAATGTGAACTGACGTTCAAAAATAAAACATTTGAAAACGGACCATTTTCCACATTTCTGAAGCATGACGTAATGGGGGGGGTGTTATCTCTTTTGTCGAAAATCAGCCGTTTTTGCTCGAACATTAAATGCCTCCAAATGGTATTTAATTAACTTCCCGGGGTGAAGAAACCCTTTTTGAGAACTCAGAGTGAGTAAATTGGCCATTTTCATGCACTTTTAACCATTCCATAAATCTTGTGTTTTGGGCCCCTGGAAGCATGAAAATCACTTTAAACATGCTAATTTTAGCTCTAACACTGATGATCCACCTACAAATGTGAACTGACGTTCAAAAATAAAACATTTGAAAACGGACCATTTTCCACATTTCTGAAGCATGACGTAATGGGGGGGTGTTATCTCTTTTGTCGAAAATCAGCCGTTTTTGCTCGAACATTAAATGCCTCCAAATGGTATTTAATTAACTTCCCGGGGTGAAGAAACCCTTTTTGAGAACTCAGAGTGAGTAAATTGGCCATTTTCATGCACTTTTAACCATTCCATAAATCTTGTGTTTTGGGCCCCTGGAAGCATGAAAATCACTTTAAACATGCTAATTTTAGCTCTAACACTGATGATCCACCTACAAATGTGAACTGACGTTCAAAAATAAAACATTTGAAAACGGACCATTTTCCACATTTCTGAAGCATGACGTAATGGGGGGGTGTTATCTCTTTTGTCGAAAATCAGCCGTTTTTGCTCGAACATTAAATGCCTCCAAATGGTATTTAATTAACTTCCCGAGCCCCTGGAAGCATGAAAATCACTTTAAACATGCTAATTTTAGCTCTAACACTGATGATCCACCTACAAATGTGAACTGACGTTCAAAAATAAAACATTTGAAAACGGACCATTTTCCACATTTCTGAAGCATGACGTAATGGGGGGGTGTTATCTCTTTTGTCGAAAATCAGCCGTTTTTGCTCGAACATTAAATGCCTCCAAATGGTATTTAATTAACTTCCCGAGCCCCTGGAAGCATGAAAATCACTTTAAACATGCTAATTTTAGCTCTAACACTGATGATCCACCTACAAATGTGAACTGACGTTCAAAAATAAAACATTTGAAAACGGACCATTTTCCACATTTCTGAAGCATGACGTAATGGGGGGGTGTTATCTCTTTTGTCGAAAATCAGCCGTTTTTGCTCGAACATTAAATGCCTCCAAATGGTATTTAATTAACTTCCCGAGCCCCTGGAAGCATGAAAATCACTTTAAACATGCTAATTTTAGCTCTAACACTGATGATCCACCTACAAATGTGAACTGACGTTCAAAAATAAAACATTTGAAAACGGACCATTTTCCACATTTCTGAAGCATGACGTAATGGGGGGGTGTTATCTCTTTTGTCGAAAATCAGCCGTTTTTGCTCGAACATTAAATGCCTCCAAATGGTATTTAATTAACTTCCCGAGCCCCTGGAAGTATGAAAATCACTTTAAACATGCTAATTTTAGCTCTAACACTGATGATCCACCTACAAATGTGAACTGACGTTCAAAAATAAAACATTTGAAAACGGACCATTTTCCACATTTCTGAAGCATGACGTAATGGGGGGGTGTTATCTCTTTTGTCGAAAATCAGCCGTTTTTGCTCGAACATTAAATGCCTCCAAATGGTATTTAATTAACTTCCCGAGCCCCTGGAAGCATGAAAATCACTTTAAACATGCTAATTTTAGCTCTAACACTGATGATCCACCTACAAATGTGAACTGACGTTCAAAAATAAAACATTTGAAAACGGACCATTTTCCACATTTCTGAAGCATGACGTAATGGGGGGGTGTTATCTCTTTTGTCGAAAATCAGCCGTTTTTGCTCGAACATTAAATGCCTCCAAATGGTATTTAATTAACTTCCCGGGGTGAAGAAACCCTTTTTGAGAACTCAGAGTGAGTAAATTGGCCATTTTCATGCACTTTTAACCATTCCATAAATCTTGTGTTTTGGGCCCCTGGAAGCATGAAAATCACTTTAAACATGCTAATTTTAGCTCTAACACTGATGATCCACCTACAAATGTGAACTGACGTTCAAAAATAAAACATTTGAAAATGGACCATTTTCCACATTTCTGAAGCATGACGTAATGGGGGGGTGTTATCTCTTTTGTCGAAAATCAGCCGTTTTTGCTCGAACATTAAATGCCTCCAAATGGTATTTAATTAACTTCTTGGGGTGAAGAAACCCTTTTTGAGAACTCAGAGTGAGTAAATTGGCCATTTTCATGCACTTTTAACCATTCCATAAATCTTGTGTTTTGGGCCCCTGGAAGCATGAAAATCACTTTAAACATGCTAATTTTAGCTCTAACACTGATGATCCACCTACAAATGTGAACTGACGTTCAAAAATAAAACATTTGAAAACGGACCATTTTCCACATTTCTGAAGCATGACGTAATGGGGGGGTGTTATCTCTTTTGTCGAAAATCAGCCGTTTTTGCTCGAACATTAAATGCCTCCAAATGGTATTTAATTAACTTCCCGAGCCCCTGGAAGCATGAAAATCACTTTAAACATGCTAATTTTAGCTCTAACACTGATGATCCACCTACAAATGTGAACTGACGTTCAAAAATAAAACATTTGAAAACGGACCATTTTCCACATTTCTGAAGCATGACGTAATGGGGGGGTGTTATCTCTTTTGTCGAAAATCAGCCGTTTTTGCTCGAACATTAAATGCCTCCAAATGGTATTTAATTAACTTCCCGAGCCCCTGGAAGTATGAAAATCACTTTAAACATGCTAATTTTAGCTCTAACACTGATGATCCACCTACAAATGTGAACTGACGTTCAAAAATAAAACATTTGAAAACGGACCATTTTCCACATTTCTGAAGCATGACGTAATGGGGGGGTGTTATCTCTTTTGTCGAAAATCAGCCGTTTTTGCTCGAACATTAAATGCCTCCAAATGGTATTTAATTAACTTCCCGAGCCCCTGGAAGCATGAAAATCACTTTAAACATGCTAATTTTAGCTCTAACACTGATGATCCACCTACAAATGTGAACTGACGTTCAAAAATAAAACATTTGAAAACGGACCATTTTCCACATTTCTGAAGCATGACGTAATGGGGGGGTGTTATCTCTTTTGTCGAAAATCAGCCGTTTTTGCTCGAACATTAAATGCCTCCAAATGGTATTTAATTAACTTCCCGGGGTGAAGAAACCCTTTTTGAGAACTCAGAGTGAGTAAATTGGCCATTTTCATGCACTTTTAACCATTCCATAAATCTTGTGTTTTGGGCCCCTGGAAGCATGAAAATCACTTTAAACATGCTAATTTTAGCTCTAACACTGATGATCCACCTACAAATGTGAACTGACGTTCAAAAATAAAACATTTGAAAACGGACCATTTTCCACATTTCTGAAGCATGACGTAATGGGGGGGTGTTATCTCTTTTGTCGAAAATCAGCCGTTTTTGCTCGAACATTAAATGCCTCCAAATGGTATTTAATTAACTTCCCGGGGTGAAGAAACCCTTTTTGAGAACTCAGAGTGAGTAAATTGGCCATTTTCATGCACTTTTAACCATTCCATAAATCTTGTGTTTTGGGCCCCTGGAAGCATGAAAATCACTTTAAACATGCTAATTTTAGCTCTAACACTGATGATCCACCTACAAATGTGAACTGACGTTCAAAAATAAAACATTTGAAAACGGACCATTTTCCACATTTCTGAAGCATGACGTAATGGGGGGGTGTTATCTCTTTTGTCGAAAATCAGCCGTTTTTGCTCGAACATTAAATGCCTCCAAATGGTATTTAATTAACTTCCCGGGGTGAAGAAACCCTTTTTGAGAACTCAGAGTGAGTAAATTGGCCATTTTCATGCACTTTTAACCATTCCATAAATCTTGTGTTTTGGGCCCCTGGAAGCATGAAAATCACTTTAAACATGCTAATTTTAGCTCTAACACTGATGATCCACCTACAAATGTGAACTGTCGTTCAAAAATAAAACATTTGAAAACGGACCATTTTCCACATTTCTGAAGCATGACGTAATGGGGGGGTGTTATCTCTTTTGTCGAAAATCAGCCGTTTTTGCTCGAACATTAAATGCCTCCAAATGGTATTTAATTAACTTCCCGGGGTGAAGAAACCCTTTTTGAGAACTCAGAGTGAGTAAATTGGCCATTTTCATGCACTTTTAACCATTCCATAAATCTTGTGTTTTGGGCCCCTGGAAGCATGAAAATCACTTTAAACATGCTAATTTTAGCTCTAACACTGATGATCCACCTACAAATGTGAACTGACGTTCAAAAATAAAACATTTGAAAACGGACCATTTTCCACATTTCTGAAGCATGACGTAATGGGGGGGTGTTATCTCTTTTGTCGAAAATCAGCCGTTTTTGCTCGAACATTAAATGCCTCCAAATGGTATTTAATTAACTTCCCGAGCCCCTGGAAGCATGAAAATCACTTTAAACATGCTAATTTTAGCTCTAACACTGATGATCCACCTACAAATGTGAACTGACGTTCAAAAATAAAACATTTGAAAACGGACCATTTTCCACATTTCTGAAGCATGACGTAATGGGGGGGTGTTATCTCTTTTGTCGAAAATCAGCCGTTTTTGCTCGAACATTAAATGCCTCCAAATGGTATTTAATTAACATCCCGAGCCCCTGGAAGCATGAAAATCACTTTAAACATGCTAATTTTAGCTCTAACACTGATGATCCACCTACAAATGTGAACTGACGTTCAAAAATAAAACATTTGAAAACGGACCATTTTCCACATTTCTGAAGCATGACGTAATGGGGGGGTGTTATCTCTTTTGTCGAAAATCAGCCGTTTTTGCTCGAACATTAAATGCCTCCAAATGGTATTTAATTAACTTCCCGAGCCCCTGGAAGCATGAAAATCACTTTAAACATGCTAATTTTAGCTCTAACACTGATGATCCACCTACAAATGTGAACTGACGTTCAAAAAATAAAACATTTGAAAACGGACCATTTTCCACATTTCTGAAGCATGACGTAATGGGGGGGTGTTATCTCTTTTGTCGAAAATCAGCCGTTTTTGCTCGAACATTAAATGCCTCCAAATGGTATTTAATTAACTTCCCGGGGTGAAGAAACCCTTTTTGAGAACTCAGAGTGAGTAAATTGGCCATTTTCATGCACTTTTAACCATTCCATAAATCTTGTGTTTTGGGCCCCTGGAAGCATGAAAATCACTTTAAACATGCTAATTTTAGCTCTAACACTGATGATCCACCTACAAATGTGAACTGACGTTCAAAAATAAAACATTTGAAAACGGACCATTTTCCACATTTCTGAAGCATGACGTAATGGGGGGGTGTTATCTCTTTTGTCGAAAATCAGCCGTTTTTGCTCGAACATTAAATGCCTCCAAATGGTATTTAATTAACTTCCCGAGCCCCTGGAAGCATGAAAATCACTTTAAACATGCTAATTTTAGCTCTAACACTGATGATCCACCTACAAATGTGAACTGACGTTCAAAAATAAAACATTTGAAAACGGACCATTTTCCACATTTCTGAAGCATGACGTAATGGGGGGGTGTTATCTCTTTTGTCGAAAATCAGCCGTTTTTGCTCGAACATTAAATGCCTCCAAATGGTATTTAATTAACTTCCCGAGCCCCTGGAAGCATGAAAATCACTTTAAACATGCTAATTTTAGCTCTAACACTGATGATCCACCTACAAATGTGAACTGACGTTCAAAAATAAAACATTTGAAAACGGACCATTTTCCACATTTCTGAAGCATGACGTAATGGGGGGGTGTTATCTCTTTTGTCGAAAATCAGCCGTTTTTGCTCGAACATTAAATGCCTCCAAATGGTATTTAATTAACTTCCCGAGCCCCTGGAAGCATGAAAATCACTTTAAACATGCTAATTTTAGCTCTAACACTGATGATCCACCTACAAATGTGAACTGACGTTCAAAAATAAAACATTTGAAAACGGACCATTTTCCACATTTCTGAAGCATGACGTAATGGGGGGGTGTTATCTCTTTTGTCGAAAATCAGCCGTTTTTGCTCGAACATTAAATGCCTCCAAATGGTATTTAATTAACTTCCCGAGCCCCTGGAAGTATGAAAATCACTTTAAACATGCTAATTTTAGCTCTAACACTGATGATCCACCTACAAATGTGAACTGACGTTCAAAAATAAAACATTTGAAAACGGACCATTTTCCACATTTCTGAAGCATGACGTAATGGGGGGGTGTTATCTCTTTTGTCGAAAATCAGCCGTTTTTGCTCGAACATTAAATGCCTCCAAATGGTATTTAATTAACTTCCCGAGCCCCTGGAAGCATGAAAATCACTTTAAACATGCTAATTTTAGCTCTAACACTGATGATCCACCTACAAATGTGAACTGACGTTCAAAAATAAAACATTTGAAAACGGACCATTTTCCACATTTCTGAAGCATGACGTAATGGGGGGGTGTTATCTCTTTTGTCGAAAATCAGCCGTTTTTGCTCGAACATTAAATGCCTCCAAATGGTATTTAATTAACTTCCCGGGGTGAAGAAACCCTTTTTGAGAACTCAGAGTGAGTAAATTGGCCATTTTCATGCACTTTTAACCATTCCATAAATCTTGTGTTTTGGGCCCCTGGAAGCATGAAAATCACTTTAAACATGCTAATTTTAGCTCTAACACTGATGATCCACCTACAAATGTGAACTGACGTTCAAAAATAAAACATTTGAAAACGGACCATTTTCCACATTTCTGAAGCATGACGTAATGGGGGGGTGTTATCTCTTTTGTCGAAAATCAGCCGTTTTTGCTCGAACATTAAATGCCTCCAAATGGTATTTAATTAACTTCCCGGGGTGAAGAAACCCTTTTTGAGAACTCAGAGTGAGTAAATTGGCCATTTTCATGCACTTTTAACCATTCCATAAATCTTGTGTTTTGGGCCCCTGGAAGCATGAAAATCACTTTAAACAAGCTAATTTTAGCTCTAACACTGATGATCCACCTACAAATGTGAACTGACGTTCAAAAATAAAACATTTGAAAACGGACCATTTTCCACATTTCTGAAGCATGACGTAATGGGGGGGTGTTATCTCTTTTGTCGAAAATCAGCCGTTTTTGCTCGAACATTAAATGCCTCCAAATGGTATTTAATTAACTTCCCGGGGTGAAGAAACCCTTTTCGAGAACTCAGAGTGAGTAAATTGGCCATTTTCATGCACTTTTAACCATTCCATAAATCTTGTGTTTTGGGCCCCTGGAAGCATGAAAATCACTTTAAACATGCTAATTTTAGCTCTAACACTGATGATCCACCTACAAATGTGAACTGATGTTCAAAAATAAAACATTTGAAAACGGACCATTTTCCACATTTCTGAAGCATGACGTAATGGGGGGGTGTTATCTCTTTTGTCGAAAATCAGCCGTTTTTGCTCGAACATTAAATGCCTCCAAATGGTATTTAATTAACTTCCCGGGGTGAAGAAACCCTTTTTGAGAACTCAGAGTGAGTAAATTGGCCATTTTCATGCACTTTTAACCATTCCATAAATCTTGTGTTTTGGGCCCCTGGAAGCATGAAAATCACTTTAAACATGCTAATTTTAGCTCTAACACTGATGATCCACCTACAAATGTGAACTGACGTTCAAAAATAAAACATTTGAAAACGGACCATTTTCCACATTTCTGAAGCATGACGTAATGGGGGGGTGTTATCTCTTTTGTCGAAAATCAGCCGTTTTTGCTCGAACATTAAATGCCTCCAAATGGTATTTAATTAACTTCCCGAGCCCCTGGAAGCATGAAAATCACTTTAAACATGCTAATTTTAGCTCTAACACTGATGATCCACCTACAAATGTGAACTGACGTTCAAAAATAAAACATTTGAAAACGGACCATTTTCCACATTTCTGAAGCATGACGTAATGGGGGGTGTTATCTCTTTTGTCGAAAATCAGCCGTTTTTGCTCGAACATTAAATGCCTCCAAATGGTATTTAATTAACTTCCCGAGCCCCTGGAAGCATGAAAATCACTTTAAACATGCTAATTTTAGCTCTAACACTGATGATCCACCTACAAATGTGAACTGACGTTCAAAAATAAAACATTTGAAAACGGACCATTTTCCACATTTCTGAAGCATGACGTAATGGGGGGGTGTTATCTCTTTTGTCGAAAATCAGCCGTTTTTGCTCGAACATTAAATGCCTCCAAATGGTATTTAATTAACTTCCCGAGCCCCTGGAAGCATGAAAATCACTTTAAACATGCTAATTTTAGCTTTAACACTGATGATCCACCTACAAATGTGAACTGACGTTCAAAATAAAACATTTGAAAACGGACCATTTTCCACATTTCTGAAGCATGACGTAATGGGGGGGGTGTTATCTCTTTTGTCGAAAATCAGCCGTTTTTGCTCGAACATTAAATGCCTCCAAATGGTATTTAATTAACTTCCCGGGGTGAAGAAACCCTTTTTGAGAACTCAGAGTGAGTAAATTGGCCATTTTCATGCACTTTTAACCATTCCATAAATCTTGTGTTTTGGGCCCCTGGAAGCATGAAAATCACTTTAAACATGCTAATTTTAGCTCTAACACTGATGATCCACCTACAAATGTGAACTGACGTTCAAAAATAAAACATTTGAAAACGGACCATTTTCCACATTTCTGAAGCATGACGTAATGGGGGGGTGTTATCTCTTTTGTCGAAAATCAGCCGTTTTTGCTCGAACATTAAATGCCTCCAAATGGTATTTAATTAACTTCCCGGGGTGAAGAAACCCTTTTTGAGAACTCAGAGTGAGTAAATTGGCCATTTTCATGCACTTTTAACCATTCCATAAATCTTGTGTTTTGGGCCCCTGGAAGCATGAAAATCACTTTAAACATGCTAATTTTAGCTCTAACACTGATGATCCACCTACAAATGTGAACTGACGTTCAAAAATAAAACATTTGAAAACGGACCATTTTCCACATTTCTGAAGCATGACGTAATGGGGGGTGTTATCTCTTTTGTCGAAAATCAGCCGTTTTTGCTCGAACATTAAATGCCTCCAAATGGTATTTAATTAACTTCCCGGGGTGAAGAAACCCTTTTTGAGAACTCAGAGTGAGTAAATTGGCCATTTTCATGCACTTTTAACCATTCCATAAATCTTGTGTTTTGGGCCCCTGGAAGCATGAAAATCACTTTAAACATGCTAATTTTAGCTCTAACACTGATGATCCACCTACAAATGTGAACTGACGTTCAAAAATAAAACATTTGAAAACGGACCATTTTCCACATTTCTGAAGCATGACGTAATGGGGGGGTGTTATCTCTTTTGTCGAAAATCAGCCGTTTTTGCTCGAACATTAAATGCCTCCAAATGGTATTTAATTAACTTCCCGAGCCCCTGGAAGCATGAAAATCACTTTAAACATGCTAATTTTAGCTCTAACACTGATGATCCACCTACAAATGTGAACTGACGTTCAAAAATAAAAACATTTGAAAACGGACCATTTTCCACATTTCTGAAGCATGACGTAATGGGGGGGTGTTATCTCTTTTGTCGAAAATCAGCCGTTTTTGCTCGAACATTAAATGCCTCCAAATGGTATTTAATTAACTTCCCGAGCCCCTGGAAGCATGAAAATCACTTTAAACATGCTAATTTTAGCTCTAACACTGATGATCCACCTACAAATGTGAACTGACGTTCAAAAATAAAACATTTGAAAACGGACCATTTTCCACATTTCTGAAGCATGACGTAATGGGGGGGTGTTATCTCTTTTGTCGAAAATCAGCCGTTTTTGCTCGAACATTAAATGCCTCCAAATGGTATTTAATTAACTTCCCGAGCCCCTGGAAGCATGAAAATCACTTTAAACATGCTAATTTTAGCTCTAACACTGATGATCCACCTACAAATGTGAACTGACGTTCAAAAATAAAACATTTGAAAACGGACCATTTTCCACATTTCTGAAGCATGACGTAATGGGGGGGTGTTATCTCTTTTGTCGAAAATCAGCCGTTTTTGCTCGAACATTAAATGCCTCCAAATGGTATTTAATTAACTTCCCGAGCCCCTGGAAGTATGAAAATCACTTTAAACATGCTAATTTTAGCTCTAACACTGATGATCCACCTACAAATGTGAACTGACGTTCAAAAATAAAACATTTGAAAACGGACCATTTTCCACATTTCTGAAGCATGACGTAATGGGGGGGTGTTATCTCTTTTGTCGAAAATCAGCCGTTTTTGCTCGAACATTAAATGCCTCCAAATGGTATTTAATTAACTTCCCGAGCCCCTGGAAGCATGAAAATCACTTTAAACATGCTAATTTTAGCTCTAACACTGATGATCCACCTACAAATGTGAACTGACGTTCAAAAATAAAACATTTGAAAACGGACCATTTTCCACATTTCTGAAGCATGACGTAATGGGGGGGTGTTATCTCTTTTGTCGAAAATCAGCCGTTTTTGCTCGAACATTAAATGCCTCCAAATGGTATTTAATTAACTTCCCGGGGTGAAGAAACCCTTTTTGAGAACTCAGAGTGAGTAAATTGGCCATTTTCATGCACTTTTAAACCATTCCATAAATCTTGTGTTTTGGGCCCCTGGAAGCATGAAAATCACTTTAAACATGCTAATTTTAGCTCTAACACTGATGATCCACCTACAAATGTGAACTGACGTTCAAAAATAAAACATTTGAAAATGGACCATTTTCCACATTTCTGAAGCATGACGTAATGGGGGGGTGTTATCTCTTTTGTCGAAAATCAGCCGTTTTTGCTCGAACATTAAATGCCTCCAAATGGTATTTAATTAACTTCTTGGGGTGAAGAAACCCTTTTTGAGAACTCAGAGTGAGTAAATTGGCCATTTTCATGCACTTTTAACCATTCCATAAATCTTGTGTTTTGGGCCCCTGGAAGCATGAAAATCACTTTAAACATGCTAATTTTAGCTCTAACACTGATGATCCACCTACAAATGTGAACTGACGTTCAAAAATAAAACATTTGAAAACGGACCATTTTCCACATTTCTGAAGCATGACGTAATGGGGGGGTGTTATCTCTTTTGTCGAAAATCAGCCGTTTTTGCTCGAACATTAAATGCCTCCAAATGGTATTTAATTAACTTCCCGAGCCCCTGGAAGCATGAAAATCACTTTAAACATGCTAATTTTAGCTCTAACACTGATGATCCACCTACAAATGTGAACTGACGTTCAAAAATAAAACATTTGAAAACGGACCATTTTCCACATTTCTGAAGCATGACGTAATGGGGGGGTGTTATCTCTTTTGTCGAAAATCAGCCGTTTTTGCTCGAACATTAAATGCCTCCAAATGGTATTTAATTAACTTCCCGAGCCCCTGGAAGTATGAAAATCACTTTAAACATGCTAATTTTAGCTCTAACACTGATGATCCACCTACAAATGTGAACTGACGTTCAAAAATAAAACATTTGAAACGGACCATTTTCCACATTTCTGAAGCATGACGTAATGGGGGGGTGTTATCTCTTTTGTCGAAAATCAGCCGTTTTGCTCGAACATTAAATGCCTCCAAATGGTATTTAATTAACTTCCCGAGCCCCTGGAAGCATGAAAATCACTTTAAACATGCTAATTTTAGCTCTAACACTGATGATCCACCTACAAATGTGAACTGACGTTCAAAAATAAAACATTTGAAAACGGACCATTTTCCACATTTCTGAAGCATGACGTAATGGGGGGGTGTTATCTCTTTTGTCGAAAATCAGCCGTTTTTGCTCGAACATTAAATGCCTCCAAATGGTATTTAATTAACTTCCCGGGGTGAAGAAACCCTTTTTGAGAACTCAGAGTGAGTAAATTGGCCATTTTCATGCACTTTTAACCATTCCATAAATCTTGTGTTTTGGGCCCCTGGAAGCATGAAAATCACTTTAAACATGCTAATTTTAGCTCTAACACTGATGATCCACCTACAAATGTGAACTGACGTTCAAAAATAAAACATTTGAAAACGGACCATTTTCCACATTTCTGAAGCATGACGTAATGGGGGGGTGTTATCTCTTTTGTCGAAAATCAGCCGTTTTTGCTCGAACATTAAATGCCTCCAAATGGTATTTAATTAACTTCCCGGGGTGAAGAAACCCTTTTTGAGAACTCAGAGTGAGTAAATTGGCCATTTTCATGCACTTTTAACCATTCCATAAATCTTGTGTTTTGGGCCCCTGGAAGCATGAAAATCACTTTAAACATGCTAATTTTAGCTCTAACACTGATGATCCACCTACAAATGTGAACTGACGTTCAAAAATAAAACATTTGAAAACGGACCATTTTCCACATTTCTGAAGCATGACGTAATGGGGGGGTGTTATCTCTTTTGTCGAAAATCAGCCGTTTTTGCTCGAACATTAAATGCCTCCAAATGGTATTTAATTAACTTCCCGGGGTGAAGAAACCCTTTTTGAGAACTCAGAGTGAGTAAATTGGCCATTTTCATGCACTTTTAACCATTCCATAAATCTTGTGTTTTGGGCCCCTGGAAGCATGAAAATCACTTTAAACATGCTAATTTTAGCTCTAACACTGATGATCCACCTACAAATGTGAACTGTCGTTCAAAAATAAAACATTTGAAAACGGACCATTTTCCACATTTCTGAAGCATGACGTAATGGGGGGGTGTTATCTCTTTTGTCGAAAATCAGCCGTTTTTGCTCGAACATTAAATGCCTCCAAATGGTATTTAATTAACTTCCCGGGGTGAAGAAACCCTTTTTGAGAACTCAGAGTGAGTAAATTGGCCATTTTCATGCACTTTTAACCATTCCATAAATCTTGTGTTTTGGGCCCCTGGAAGCATGAAAATCACTTTAAACATGCTAATTTTAGCTCTAACACTGATGATCCACCTACAAATGTGAACTGACGTTCAAAAATAAAACATTTGAAAACGGACCATTTTCCACATTTCTGAAGCATGACGTAATGGGGGGGTGTTATCTCTTTTGTCGAAAATCAGCCGTTTTTGCTCGAACATTAAATGCCTCCAAATGGTATTTAATTAACTTCCCGAGCCCCTGGAAGCATGAAAATCACTTTAAACATGCTAATTTTAGCTCTAACACTGATGATCCACCTACAAATGTGAACTGACGTTCAAAAATAAAACATTTGAAAACGGACCATTTTCCACATTTCTGAAGCATGACGTAATGGGGGGGTGTTATCTCTTTTGTCGAAAATCAGCCGTTTTTGCTCGAACATTAAATGCCTCCAAATGGTATTTAATTAACATCCCGAGCCCCTGGAAGCATGAAAATCACTTTAAACATGCTAATTTTAGCTCTAACACTGATGATCCACCTACAAATGTGAACTGACGTTCAAAAATAAAACATTTGAAAACGGACCATTTTCCACATTTCTGAAGCATGACGTAATGGGGGGGTGTTATCTCTTTTGTCGAAAATCAGCCGTTTTTGCTCGAACATTAAATGCCTCCAAATGGTATTTAATTAACTTCCCGAGCCCCTGGAAGCATGAAAATCACTTTAAACATGCTAATTTTAGCTCTAACACTGATGATCCACCTACAAATGTGAACTGACGTTCAAAAATAAAACATTTGAAAACGGACCATTTTCCACATTTCTGAAGCATGACGTAATGGGGGGGGTGTTATCTCTTTTGTCGAAAATCAGCCGTTTTTGCTCGAACATTAAATGCCTCCAAATGGTATTTAATTAACTTCCCGGGGTGAAGAAACCCTTTTTGAGAACTCAGAGTGAGTAAATTGGCCATTTTCATGCACTTTTAACCATTCCATAAATCTTGTGTTTTGGGCCCCTGGAAGCATGAAAATCACTTTAAACATGCTAATTTTAGCTCTAACACTGATGATCCACCTACAAATGTGAACTGACGTTCAAAAATAAAACATTTGAAAACGGACCATTTTCCACATTTCTGAAGCATGACGTAATGGGGGGGTGTTATCTCTTTTGTCGAAAATCAGCCGTTTTTGCTCGAACATTAAATGCCTCCAAATGGTATTTAATTAACTTCCCGAGCCCCTGGAAGCATGAAAATCACTTTAAACATGCTAATTTTAGCTCTAACACTGATGATCCACCTACAAATGTGAACTGACGTTCAAAAATAAAACATTTGAAAACGGACCATTTTCCACATTTCTGAAGCATGACGTAATGGGGGGGTGTTATCTCTTTTGTCGAAAATCAGCCGTTTTTGCTCGAACATTAAATGCCTCCAAATGGTATTTAATTAACTTCCCGAGCCCCTGGAAGCATGAAAATCACTTTAAACATGCTAATTTTAGCTCTAACACTGATGATCCACCTACAAATGTGAACTGACGTTCAAAAATAAAACATTTGAAAACGGACCATTTTCCACATTTCTGAAGCATGACGTAATGGGGGGGTGTTATCTCTTTTGTCGAAAATCAGCCGTTTTTGCTCGAACATTAAATGCCTCCAAATGGTATTTAATTAACTTCCCGAGCCCCTGGAAGCATGAAAATCACTTTAAACATGCTAATTTTAGCTCTAACACTGATGATCCACCTACAAATGTGAACTGACGTTCAAAAATAAAACATTTGAAAACGGACCATTTTCCACATTTCTGAAGCATGACGTAATGGGGGGGTGTTATCTCTTTTGTCGAAAATCAGCCGTTTTTGCTCGAACATTAAATGCCTCCAAATGGTATTTAATTAACTTCCCGAGCCCCTGGAAGCATGAAAATCACTTTAAACATGCTAATTTTAGCTCTAACACTGATGATCCACCTACAAATGTGAACTGACGTTCAAAAATAAAACATTTGAAAACGGACCATTTTCCACATTTCTGAAGCATGACGTAATGGGGGGTGTTATCTCTTTTGTCGAAAATCAGCCGTTTTTGCTCGAACATTAAATGCCTCCAAATGGTATTTAATTAACTTCCCGAGCCCCTGGAAGCATGAAAATCACTTTAAACATGCTAATTTTAGCTCTAACACTGATGATCCACCTACAAATGTGAACTGACGTTCAAAAATAAAACATTTGAAAACGGACCATTTTCCACATTTCTGAAGCATGACGTAATGGGGGGGTGTTATCTCTTTTGTCGAAAATCAGCCGTTTTTGCTCGAACATTAAATGCCTCCAAATGGTATTTAATTAACTTCCCGGGGTGAAGAAACCCTTTTTGAGAACTCAGAGTGAGTAAATTGGCCATTTTCATGCACTTTTAACCATTCCATAAATCTTGTGTTTTGGGCCCCTGGAAGCATGAAAATCACTTTAAACATGCTAATTTTAGCTCTAACACTGATGATCCACCTACAAATGTGAACTGACGTTCAAAAATAAAACATTTGAAAACGGACCATTTTCCACATTTCTGAAGCATGACGTAATGGGGGGGTGTTATCTCTTTTGTCGAAAATCAGCCGTTTTTGCTCGAACATTAAATGCCTCCAAATGGTATTTAATTAACTTCCCGGGGTGAAGAAACCCTTTTTGAGAACTCAGAATGAGTAAATTGGCCATTTTCATGCACTTTTAACCATTCCATAAATCTTGTGTTTTGGGCCCCTGGAAGCATGAAAATCACTTTAAACATGCTAATTTTAGCTCTAACACTGATGATCCACCTACAAATGTGAACTGACGTTCAAAAATAAAACATTTGAAAACGGACCCATTTTCCACATTTCTGAAGCATGACGTAATGGGGGGGTGTTATCTCTTTTGTC